>NC_057800.1:178089085-178089754 GCF_018294505.1 Triticum aestivum | reverse complement strand
GGAGGTGACGAGGTCCGGGTGGTGGTGGTGCTCTGGCGACGGTGGTGTGGACGGGGCGGCGTCCGGGCCGCCGGCGCCGAGGGCGGCGGGGCGATGGCGTCCAACGAGGTGGGGCGACGGGGAGAGCAGCACCGACGTCGGGGCCTCAGGCGGCGGTGGTTGGAGACGTCGCGGCGGGGTCGAGGCAGCATCGGGGCGGCGTCGAGGCGGCGGGGCAGCGTCGAGGCGGCGGGGCAGCGGCGTCAGGAGAGGAGAGGGGAAGGGGATCGAGGGCGAGGGCGAGGGAGAGAGAGGGGATAGGTTTGGGCCGGGGTGGAAATATGGATGGGGCGGCACAATACTAATGGCGCACCAACCCTCGGTGCGCCATAAGTACATCCATACTAATGGCGCACCTCACCTTGGTGCGCCATTAGTACATCCATACTAATGGCGCACCTCACCCTGGTGCGCCATAAGTACATCCATACTAATGGCGCACCTCACCCCGGTGCGCCATTAGTATTTGTGTTTAAATATGTTCAAACTTGTTTTATAAGATAGTAATAATTTTTTTATAAGACAGTAATAATTTTTTTATAAGATGGCTACTGCAACAGTAATATTTTTTTTATAAGACAGTAATAATTTTTTTAAAATATCATCAGACAGTAATGCCGGTGGAGCGGG
>NC_057800.1:178070246-178089067 GCF_018294505.1 Triticum aestivum | reverse complement strand
GCGGTTGAGTAGGGGAATCGAGGGTGCGGGGGGTCGGCGGCGGCGGCCGGTGGACCGGGGGGTGCTTGGCGGCGAGGGGGACCGGATCTGGCGAGGTGGGATCGCGATCGAGATGGAGGGGGATCGAGATCGAGTGTCCATGAAATTTAAAAATGTTCATGATAGTTCAAAAAGTGCCCATGAAATACAATCGAGAAATGAAGGCTATGATTTAAATACAATCGATCTTAGCTAGCTATCTGTTCACAATCTTCTTGCCCTTCTTTTTTGCAAATGGAGTTCTTCTGTGGAACGGACGTCCTTTAGGTAGGGTGGTCCTGCTTCTTCTTGTGGTGTATGCTGCTACTTCATCATCGTCGTCATGTTCGATCCTCGGGTCGCCGTACTTGTCGAAGTCTTGCTCATTGGCTACTCCATCCATTCTGATGATCTTCCTTTTGCCTCTCCTCACGACAACACGACTGGGCTTTGACGGGTCGGTAATGAAGAAGCATTGGTCCACTTGGGAAGCCAGTACCCATGGCTCATTTTTCGCGGTGACGTTTGTGCCCGTGGTCTTGGATTTGGCTTCGGGTATAACCATGGTGGTGAAATACCGGTCTTCTTTTAGGACGCTCTTCGCCCATCTGACACGGAACATCGGGACCTTCTCTCCAGCGTAGCTCAGCTCCCAGATCTCCTCGATCCTTTCGTAGTATCTGTCCTTGTTGTTACCGATGTAGGATTCCATCGTTACCCCGGAGTTCTGATAACCATCGCTCTTCATGTCCTTGGCCTCGGTGTAGAATGTGTAGCCGTTGATATCGTACGCCTCATAGGTCATCAGGTTGTGCTCGGCGCCCTGTGATAAGGCGAATATGAGTTGTTCTTCCGCGGAAGAATCCTCATGTAAAGGGTACGACAGAAGCTTCTGCTTGAACCAACGTGTGAAACATGAGTTGTGCTCTTTGAGTATATCTCCGTCCGTCCTCGGTTGGCCTCGGTCATTGTACGTCTTCTTAATAAAGGTTTTGTGCTCTACCGCCCAAGGATCGACCACGTCTATGTGTTGTAGCGCAACTAGGTTTGCTCTTTCAAAGTCGGCGAGTCGACCCTCGAAGTCGACATGCATTTCGTGGCGACCCTCACGGTGACCCCATCCAGCGAGCCTGCGAGGTGCCTGTTGACGGGCAGACCAACGGGGTTCTCGATGCCTAGATAATTCGTGCAGTAGGAGATGCACTCTTCGGTCAGAAAGCCCCTAGCTATGCTTCCCTCTGGACGTGACATGTTGCGAACGTATCCTTTGATGACACCATTCATCCTTTCGAACGACATCATGCTGTGCAGGAACGTCGGCCCGAGTTGGATGATATCGTCCATGATATGGACCAGCAGATGCACCATAACATCGAAGAATGCGGACAGGAAGTACATCTCAAGCTCACATAGTATCACCACGATCTCTTCCTGTAGCCTTCTGAGTTGCCTCACGCCAACAGACTTCCGAGAGATGACGTCGAAAAAGATGCATAGGCCAAATAGCGTTTCACGGACATGCGCGTCCATGATCCCACGGATTGCAACTGGAAGTATCTGCATCATCAGCACATGACAGTCGTGAGACTTCATCCCGCTGAACTTCTGCTTCGCTGGGTCTAGGTATCTGCTTATCTTCCCCGCGTAACCGTAAGGAAGTTTTACTCCTAGGATGAAGGTGAAAAACTGCTCGATCTCATCCTGACTTAGAGTGAAGCACACGGGAGGGTAGTCATTTCTGGTCTTCTTGGCCTTTTTGCCTTTGCGACGACTTTCCGTGTCCTGCTTCGCCTCATCATCATCATCATCATCATCATCATATATAGCGTGAAGCTCCTTCCTGATGCCCATTGATTTCAAGTCTGCCCTTGCTTTCGGCCCATCTTTGGTCCTCTCTGGCATGTTGAGCAGGGTACCAAGCAGACTCTCGCACATGTTCTTCGTGATATGCATTACATCAAGGCTGTGAGGCACACGGTGGATCTTCCAGTACGGCAAGTCCCAGAAAATAGACCTCGTTTTCCATACCTTCACCAGCGGCTCTGGCGCCTTTCGCTTCTTTCCCGGCTCTGGCGCCTTTTTCTTATTTCCCGGCAGTGGGCAATCTTTCCAATTTTTCAACAGCTCGTCTATTTCCTCGCTGCTCCTCGTACGCGGGCGTCCTCGGGGTTCGGTTTCACCATCGAACAGATCCTTGCGTTTTCTCCACGGATCATCGTCGCGAAGCCACCTTCGATGTCCCATGAACACGGTTTTCGAAGACCCGGGATCTCTATCTAGCTGGCGATACGTTGTGTCATCCATGCACCTGACGCATCCAGAAAATCCGTGGACCACCTGCCCCGCGACATATCCGTAACCGAGATAGTCGTGCACCGTCGTGAGCAGCGCGACTCTCATAGGGAAATATTCTTTCTCTGCGGCGTCCCACGTATTGGCTGGCGTTTTCCACAGCGTGTCAAGCTCCTCTTTCAGCAGCCCCAGATACAGATTGATGTCGTTCCCTGGTTGTTTCGGTCCTTCAATTAGCATACTCATGTGAATGTACTTCCTCTTCATGCACAACCAGGGGGGAAGGTTGTACATCCACACAAACACAGGCCAGGTGCTATGTGTGCTTCTCTGGCTGCCAAATGGATTGACTCCATCGGTGCTCGCGCCCAGCATGATGTTCCTTGGATCGTTCCCAAATTCTAGGTCTTCGAAGTTCAACGCTTGCCACTGGCTCGCATCCTTAGGGTGACTCAGCATCTTGTCTTTTTTATCTATCTCCGGATCATTTGCGTCATCTTCTCGCTTCTTCTCCTCCCTATCCGCGTGCCAACGCAGGAGCTTTGCTACCTTAGGTTCCGTGAAATACCGCTGCAGACGAGGAGTGATCGGAAAGTACCACACCACTTTTCGAGGAGCTTTCTTCCTCTTCTTGTATCGAGTGACGCCGCACACCGGACATATGGTAGACTCCGCGTGCTCATCCCGATAAATGATGCAATTGTTCATGCACACATGGTATTTCACGTGCGGTAAATCTAGAGGACACACGATTTTCTTCGCCTCCTCCAAACTAGTCGGGCACTTGTTCCCCTTGGGAAGACGTTCGTGCCAGAATGACATGTTCTCGTCGAAGCATGCGTCGGTAATTTTGTGTTTTACCTTCATCTCCAGAGCCATGAGCGTTACTTTCAGGCGGGTATCCTCGGGCCTGCATCCTTCATACAATGGAGTAACCGCGTCTAACTCAAGTTGATCCATCTTGGCTTTCTCTCGGGCGGCAGCTCTTGCGTTATCCGTCTGCTTGAGAAGCAGCTCTTGAAGAGGGTCCTGCACCCAGCCCATCGATGGTCCAGCGTCGTCTGCTCCGCCGGCATCATCATCTTCATGATCATGCCCGTCGTCTGCTCCGGCATCTTCCTCATCATCATGTCCTGCATCTTCTACATGATGACTGTGTACAGCATCACCGTCGTGATCATCTCCTGGGAATTCTTCGTCTTCTCGCCCGCCCGAGCCGCGCTGGTTGTCTTGCTGCCCTTCCTCATTTCTTGCCCGGCCCCCATGGATGACTTCGTAGTCATCTTCATCACCTTGCCACCGATAGCCATCCATGAAACCACGCAAGAGCAGGTGGTCCCGCACCTGCCCGGATTCCGGGTCTGCAATAAGGCTCTTCAGCTTGCATCTTCGACACGGACATCTTATCTCCGTCTCGTTCTTTTGAAGCATCTCGGCCTTCGCAGACCTCAAAAACCTATTCACGATGCCTTCGGTCATCGTGCGGACCATGGTCGCCTGCGGGGTAGAGCAAAATGATATTTTAGAACCAAGAAAAAATTTGGCATGACTTTCCCTAAAAATAGGACCAAAAAGAATGCTTAATGCCAAAATTCTCGCCGAAACGGAAATGAATCAACATTCCGGCAAAATATTGGCAACTATCACATTTCAAATACCGGTACACCTCCAAACACAAACACATATGCAACACCACAAACATATGCAACACCACGAACATACATAGATCTAGCTAGGCCATAAAAAGTGCATGTGCACATTGTTGTAGGGAGAACAACATAAATATAGCTTCCCCCCTTACTTACCTATCAAAACAAGGTAATTTAACCACTTAAATTGAATGAATCTATGGTGGAAATGAGGTGAAAAAGAGGAGGCACCCGAGACAAGGAGGAGGTGGAGAGAATGAAGTGGGGAGAAAGTGAGTGTGGGTAGGAGAGGCTGTCCAAAATATCTTGTTGCTGCCCACTTACTAATGGCGCACCAACTCTAAATGCGCCATTAGTAATCCAGGTTACTAATGGCGCACCTTCTGGTGGTGCGCCATTAGTAGTTTTGCAAAAAACATAATAATGGCGCACTGTTCCACAGTGCGCCATTACTAGTTTAAACTAGTAATGGCGCACGGTCGAACAGTGCGCCATTAGTAGTTTTGCAAAAAAAGGAATAAAAAATATAATAAAAAAAACAACATTAGTGGCGCACTTTCCGACAGGTGCGCCATTACTAGTTACAACTAGTAATGGCGCACTGTGTCTGGATGCGCCATTAGTATGTTTGGACAGGCGCACTAGTTCAATTTTTTTTGATACTAATGGCGCACCTTGGGCCAGGTGCGCCATTAATAGTTTCAGCTCTGATGGCGTATCAGAAGGTGGTGCGCCATTAGTATATACTAATGGCGCACGGCTTGTCTGGTGCCCCATTAGTGTCAATCCCATCTATAGCCCTTTTTCTAGTAGTGTTGCTTACGAGGGCCCAAGCTGCGGCGAGATGGCCGCCGAGGCCAACATGTATTTCGGCCAAGAGTTGCTGCCCCTCCTCTTCGGAGATACATCTCTGAAGAACTACAGTAGTGCTTTTCTTGTAGAGTCCTCCTTCGTGAACTTTGTACGCTTTCGAGCGTTGAACTATGCGACGGGCCTCATTCTGATCATCAGGGAGCTCCTTCCTGTTAAGGTAGGCTAAGAAGGGTTCGGTCCATGGAGAAATAACCGCCATGATTACATGGGGGGAAGCTGTTGGTTCAGTGCCCGAGCCCCGATGATATCCGATTCGTGTTCGGCATCCGGGGGCGTGATCGGTGCCGGACTGGTATTTCCGCTCTCGTCCTGCCATACCACGGATGGCTTGAAAAGCCTTTCCAAAAAGGAGTTAGGCGGGACGGGGTCGTGTTTAGCGCCCATCTGAGCAAGGATGTCTGCTGCTTGATTATTGTCTCGAGCCACATGACAAAACTTGAGCCCCTTAAACTGAGCTAATATTTTGGGTACGGCGTTGTGGTAGGCTGCCATCTTTGGATCTTTTGCATCAAATTCTCCGTTTATTTGAGATATCATGAGGTTCGAATCCCCACGCACCTCAAGGCGTTGTATTCCCATTGAAATAGCCATTCGGAGTCCATGCAATAGCGCTTCATATTCGGCCGTGTTATTGGACTCCGTATACATGATTTGTATTACATAACGGATTGTGTCCCCTGCAGGGGATGTTTGAATGGCACCAGCCCCCAATCCGGCTAACATTTTGGAGCCGTTGAAGTACATCACCTAGTTAGAGTGTGTGATGTACTCTTTAGGGCGTTCGGCTTCTGTCCATTTGGCGACGAAGTCGGCCAACACCTGAGATTTCATAACTCGGCGTGGCTTGTATGTTATTTCAAATGGTAATATCTTGATAGCCCACTTAGCAATGCGGCCGGTGGTGTCTCGATTTTTTATGATGTTGTTAAGTGGCACTTCGGAAGCCACTGTGATCGAGCACTCTTGAAAGTAGTGCTGCAGCTTTCGAGATGGCATGAAGACCGCATACACTATCTTTTGATAGTGCAGGTATCGGGATTTACATGGTGTAAGGACCGCCGATACATAGTACACTGGTTTTTGGAGTGGGAATTTGTGTCCCTCTTCCTCTCGTTCCACGACGAGCACATCGCTCACTACCCGGTGAGTCACTCATATGTACAGTAGCATAAGTTCGCCGACATTTGGTGCGGCAATGATTGTGTTGTTTGCTAACAGAGTTTTTATTTCTTTTAGTCCGGCTATTGCCGCATCCATCCACTCAAAGTGGTCGGTACGTCGGAGCAGGCGATAAAGTGGTGGTGCCTTTTCTCCCAATCTGGAGATAAAGAGGCTCAAGGCTGCCACGCACCCAACTAGTTTTTGGACCTGCTTCGGTCTGTTGGCGTTGCCAATTGTGACAAGGCTCGGATTTTGGATGAATTTGCTTCGATTCCTCTATTGGAAGCAATGAACCCGAGCAGCTTTCCAGCCGAGACACCAAAAACACGTTTTTCCAGATTGATCCGTATGTCATATGCTTAGAGGTTGTCGAATGTAAGGCGCAAGTCATGTCGGTGTAAATAGCCATGGGTAGCCTAGCCGGCTCCCCCTGGCCCTTCTGAAAAAAGTTACGAGCCCGCCCGGCTCTCAAGAATCAAAGACATGGGGCCGCCTTCCCCTCGCTGGCTGCCACCCAGGCTGGTTCTCGGAAGGCGGTCCGACTTTAGCCCTCATGAGAAGGTCGACTCCAAGAAGCCGGCCATGAGAAGGCCGACTCCAAGAAGCCGGCTCCCCATAAAGCGGTCCAGACCGTACCCACAAAAGTTTGCACCCACCTAACGGCGGTGCGATGGGGCGTGGCTATAGAAGAGCCTGCCACCCCCGAATCTCGGAGCACGCCTGACACAGTGCGCCATACGGGGTAGGCATGACCCGTCCGGCGTAGCACTGTTGCCATGTTGACCCTGGCATCACCCACGACGGGCCGCCAGCATGGCCCACGGGCGGTGGGCCCCTTTGAGTAGAGAGACGCCCGAAGGTGGCCACGCCTCCAACCAGTCGGCCCAAGACAGAGCCGGCTCCCCACAGCCGGCTTGCCGCCTCCCTCGAAGAAGATGCCCCATTAAGGAGACAAGACGCGGTAAGGCTACAACGATCGCCTGACAGGCGGCGGTACTATAGCCACGCTTACCACGATGAAGCTCACCTCAACAAGATGAAGCCATAGTAACCAGCCGCCGACCAGGCCCTGGACAGTGGGGCCTGCCTGTCGACCAAGGGGCTGGCAGCCGGCAGGACCCACCAGTCGGCGGGCCCCAGCAGCTGGCGCAGAAGCCGGCGAGTGCAGTCACAGACGGCTGGGCCCCGCGCCCAGTTGGATTACCATTGTACCCCCGGGGGGGTAGGCCTATATAAACCCCCCGGAGCACCCATGCAAAGGGTTGGACCCTTTGCTAGTTCTAGACACCACACAAGGAGAAGAAGCAGGCTAGCCGTACCCTTCTTCCTCCTTCCCCCCAAACAGCTCAAGGAGCATTGTGTAGCCACTTGATTCATCTAGTTAACATGCGGAGACCCCGCAGAGCAGCAGTAGGGGTGTTATCTCCACGGAGAGCCCCGAAGCTGGGTAAGATCCGCCGGCGTGCATGTCTTCGCCTTATCCCGTTTCCAGGCACCGGCGATGTCTTACTGGCTCCCACAATGATAAGCCACCCGTTGGCATATGTCGCACCTACCACCCGGCATTTGGCGCCCACCATGGGGCCAGGTGCACCGTCGTCCGGAGACCTGTTCTGGACGGGAACCTTCTTCCTCCCCCGCGAGCGTAGCCAGCCCAGCACGCCCGATGGCGCTTGCCACGACGCGCTGCAAGGCGTCACCAGCGTCTGCGCGGCAAGCGGCCTCGCCGACCCCCTCGACGAAACTCTCGTCTCCGACGAGCTCGCCTCCGATGCGGGCACCGACCACCTCGCCAACCTTCTCGGCCAGCTCCATGTCTCCAGCAAGCCCGCTGCGGACCTAGAGTCGGTTGGCTCCACCGACCCGATGCCTATCGACTCCGACACGGCCTCCGACGACACCTTCCCCACCAACGTCACGATCTACAACGACCCGCTTCCTTGAGCCGACGGCTGCGATGCTGTCACCACCGAAGTGATGGTTGTCGGCCACGACGGCCCGGCCGACGATAGCGCCCGCGACGCCTCGCGCACGGTGGCCCACGACTTGTCCGCTCCCCTCCCGGCTGATGTCGACGACGAAGCACTGGAGGCACGCCGCCTCGCCCTCCTCGCAGAGGGCCGGAGGCTGGCTTCCGTAAGACGCCTCACTGAGGCCTATCAGCGCGAAGCTGACCGTGCCGCCTTCGGCACGCCGGCCCCGGGCGGGCCAAGCCGGGCCGGCCTTGTCCAGCAACGCGACACTGTCATCGCCGACACGCTGGGAGTCGACCGCCCGGTCTATGCTACTCCGCTCGAGAACTTGCGTGCCGCCCAGGCGGCCGTAGACGAGTTGGACGGCTTGGAGGCCGAAGACCTCCCCCACATGACCCGGCGCATCCAGCAACTGATCGACGCAGCCGCGCAGCGGCACAAAGCAGACGCCCGCGCGAGAAGCCCTCCCCCGCGCCAAGATCACGGCGCGACGTCCCGGACGCCGGCTACGAGCGACACCCGCGCGTGGCGCGAGAAAGAGCCGGCTGCCAGCCGTAGCCGGACCCGAATCTCCATCGAGCGAGACGCGGACGGCCATCCCCGAGCCATGGAATGGCGTGGCGACCCGCCTCCGCCTCCGCCCCATGGAGAGAGATATCCCGCCCCGCCACCAGTGGCGCACCCGACTCTTAGCGGCCGGCTGGGCCGCCGTGAAGGAATCGGCGAGAACGACGCCCGCCATCGGATCGACCGCCTGGCGCGATCCCTGGCGCTGGAAGAAGAATACGATGTCGGCCCGCCTTGTTTCAGCCCCCGCATCTGCGACGAGCCCTTTACCAAAGGGTTATCGCTCCCAAGAGACACGCCCAAGTACAACGGCTCCGTGAAGCCGGAAGATTGGTTGATCGACTACTCCACGGCGGTTGGCATAGCCAACGGCAACCGGCGCGTTGCCGTGAAGTACGTGCCCCTCATGCTGCAAGGCACGGCGCGGACCTGGCTCAACAGCCTCAAGCCGCGCAGCATCAACAGCTGGCTAGATTTCACAGAAGCCTTCATCCGCAACTTCACCAGCACCTACAAGCGGGCTCCCAAGCCCAGACAGCTCTCCTTGTGCGTACAAGGCCCCGCCGAGTCCACTCCCGATTACCTCACGCGTTGGGCCGAGCTCCGCAACTCCTGTGAAGGGGTGCACGAGGTGCAAGCCATAGAATACTTCACAGCCGGATGACAAGAAGGCACCCTCCTCAAGCACAAGCTCCTCTGTGACGAGCCGGCTACCCTCGACGAGCTTCTGTACATAGCGGACAAGTACGCCACCGCCGACTCCTCGATGAAGACCGAGCTTCGGGTAGACGCGTCCGGAAAGGTACTCAACCGGCGCCCAAGACGCCGGCTGGGGATTCCGGCCGACACCCCAACTCGAACGACCACAAGCGCAAGGGCCCCGCGCCGCCTCCCGCCAGACGGCAGGTGGCCACAGTCGAAGACGCGCCGCCTGAAGAGCGACCGGCGCCCAAGAAACCCAAGGGCGGCAGGCCGGCTTGGCAGCCGGCTTTCTCCTACGAGCAAACTCTCGATGCCCCTTGCAAGTTCCACAGCGGCGCGAAGCCGTCCAACCACACGACCCGGAAGTGCCATTAGCTCACCCGAATCTCTCAGGGCGAGGGTCTCTTCCCGCCTCCGCCTGCCGGCCCGCCGCCTCCGGCCCCGCCGCCTCCGGCCGCTCGGCCCGCAGTCGGAGTCGTGCATGACGAGTTCCCTGACGAGCAAGCCACCTACATCGTCTTTACAAGCCAGCCCGAAGACCGGCGCAGCAAACGCCAAGAGCGCCAGGAAGTTGGCGTGGTCGCAGCCAACCCCGCTGGACACATGCATTGGTCAGAAAAGCCCATCAGCTGGAGCCGGGCCGACCATCCGGAGGTGATGCCGTCTCCCGGCTCTTATGCTTTGGTCCTGGAAGCCACCCTTGCAACGGACAGACGCGCCGCCCGCTTCTCCCGTGTGTTGATAGACGGCGGGAGCAGCATCAACATCCTGTATCGTGACACCTTGGAGAAACTAAATGTCAAGACGAAGCAGCTCGTGCCTACACCGACAGTGTTCCATGGCATCGTACCCGGCCTGTCCTGCGCCCCCATTGGCAAAATCAAGATTGATCTACTTTTTGGGTACAAGGAGCATTTCCGCCGGGAAGCGATCTGGTTTGAAGTGGTGGACCTGGAGAGCCCTTACCATGCATTGCTTGGCCGACCTGCCTTGGCCAAATTCATGGCAGTTCCCCACTATGCATACCTCAAGATGAAGATACCAAGCACCAAAGGCGTCATCACCGTAGCCGGTGATTACAAGAAGTCCTCCGAGTGCGCGGCGGCTAGCAGCCGGCTAGCCGAGTCCCTTGTGATTGCCGAAGAGAAGAAGATGCTGGACAGAGTCGTGGCCATAGCCGGCAAGCAGTCGGCCGAGTCCCTCGACCCCAAGGAGCACGATGCTCAAGGATCTTTCCAGCCGGCCAAGAAGACGAAGAAGATACCTCTTGACCCCGAGCATCTAGAGAGGTTTGCCGTCATCGGGGCAAACCTGAATAGCAAATAGGAAGGCAAGCTCACCGATTTCCTCCATGAGAATCGGGACATCTTCGCATGGTCCCCCAAGGACATGCCGGGTGTTCCGAGGAAATTCGCCGAGCATAAACTACACGTTCGAGAAGATGCAAAGCCAGTCAGACAACCCCTTCACCGACTGTCGGAGGAGAAACACAAGATTGTAGGAGAGGAGATAGCCTGGCTCTTGGCGGCCGGCTTCACCATGGAAGTTTTCTTTCCAGAGTGACTTGCCAACCCGGTCCTTGTGCTAAAGAAGAACAACAAGTGGCGCATGTGTATAGACTGCACGAGCCTCAACAAGGCCTGCCCCAAAGATCCTTTTGCCCTGCCAAGGATTGACCAAGTGATAGACTCCATAGCCGGATGCGAGCTGTTGAGTTTCTTGGATGCTTACTCCGGATATCATCAGATAAAGCTAGACCCGGACGACCGCCTGAAGACCGCCTTCATCACGCCATTTGGAGCCTTCTGCTACCTGACCATGACATTCGGCTTGAGAAATGCCGGGGCCACTTTTCAGCGTTGCATGCAGAAGTGCCTCCTCAAGCAACTCGGTAGAAACGCTCACGTTTACATGGACGACATCGTGGTGAAGATGGAGAAGCGCGGCACCTTGCTAGGAGACCTCAAGGAAACGTTTGAGAACTTATGCCAGTTCCAAATCCAGCTCAACCGCGAGAAATGCGTGTTCGGAGTGCCGGCCGGCCAGCTCCTAGGCTTCCTGGTCTCCGAACGCGGCATCGAATGCAACCCGGTGAAGATCAAGGCCATCGAGAGAATGGCGATCCCCACCAAGATTCGAGACATTCAGAAGTTCACCGGGTGCTTGGCCTCCTTGAACCGCTTCATCAGCCGGCTCGGAGAGAAAGCTCTCCCCCTCTACCGCCTCATGAAGAAGAGCACTCACATCGAGTGGAATGACCAGGCCGACCAAGCTTTTCACGAGATGAAGAAGATGCTGGCCACGCCGCCTGTCCTCGCGGCGCCGACTGAGAAAGAACCCATGCTCCTCTACGTCGCCGCAACAAGCCGGGTGGTCAGCACCGTCCTTGTAGTCCAGCGCCCAGAAGAAGGCCGAGCCGAGCCGGTCCAGAGGCCGGTGTATTATTTGAGCGAGGTGCTGTCCGCCTCAAAGCAGAACTACCCGCACTACCAGAAGATGTGTTACGGCGTATACTTCACCGCCAAGAAGCTAAATCCCTACTTTCAAGAGCATCCCGTCACGGTCGTATGCACCACCCCGCTAGCCGAGATCATAGGCAGCCGGGACGCGTCCGGCCGGGTGGCGAAATGGGCCATCGAGCTGGCCCCTACATGATCTTCTACCAGCCGGGCACTGTCATTAAGTCCCAAGCACTGGCCGACTTCCTCGTCGACTGGGCCGAGACCTAGTACCTGCCGCCGGCTCCCGACTCCACCCATTGGCACATGCACTTCGACGGGTCCAAGATGCGCACCGGCTTGGGAGCCGGCGTCGTCCTTACCTCTCCGAAAGGCGACAAGCTCAGATACACGCTACAGATCCACTTTGCCGCCTCCAACAATGTGGCCGAGTATGAGGCGCTCATACACGGGCTCCGGCTTGCCAAAGAACTTGGCATTCGCCGGATCCTATGTTATGGCGACTCGGACCTAGTGGTCCAGCAATCATCCGGCGACTGGGACGCCAAGGACGCGAATATGGCGAGCTACCGCTTCCTGGTCCAACAACTCAGCGGATACTTTAAAGGATGTGAGTTCCTCCACGTACCACGAGCCGACAACGAGCCAGCCGATGCCCTGGCTCGAATAGGCTCCACTCGGCAAGCAATTCCAACCGGCGTCGCTCTACAACGCCTCCTCAAGCCGTCCATCAAGCCGTCTCCAGAGTCCGATTCCATCTTCGTGCTGCCTGACCCCGATGTGGCCGGGTCCGGCTCGAAGAACCAAGTAGGCGACCCCAAGACCCCCGTAGCCTGCCCGGCAACTGCGGCAGCCGGCTCGGGGACTTCGGCAGCCGGCTCGGGGACTTCGGCAGCCGGCTCGGGGAGTGCGGCAGCCGACTCGGGGACTGCGGTAGCCGGCCCGGGGACTGCGCCAGCACTACAGCGGGCAGCCGACTCCAGCACCTCACCGCCCAGCCCGCCCACCCTGGTAGCAGTAGCCACATTGGCGGTAGGAGAAGTCGCGGCTCCATCATGGGCTCAGTCCATCCTCAACTTCCTGGTAAACCAAGACCTGCCGCTTGACGAAACAGAAGCAAGACAAGTCCAGCGTCGAGCCGGAGCGTACACGATCGTCAACAGAGAACTACTCAAGCATAGTGTCACTAGAATCCTCCAACGGTGCGTCGAGCAAGAGAAGGGCATTGCAATCCTCAAAGACATTCACCAAGGAGAATGCGGCCACCATGCGGCCTCAAGATCACTTGTCGCCAAAGCCTTCCGCCATGGTTTCTTCTGGCCGACTGCTTTGGATGACGCCAAAGAATTAGTCAAACATTGCAAGGGATGCCAGCTCTTCAGCTCCAAGCAACACATGCCGGCTTCAGCACTCAAGACCATTCCCCTCACTTGGCCCTTTGCCTTTTGGGGACTAGACATGGTGGGCCCATTCAAGACGGCGCGCGGCGGCATGACGCATTTGCTTGTCGCAGTGGACAAATTCACCAAGTGGATTGAGGCAAAGCCGATCAAGAAGCTGAATGGGCCGACTGCTGTGACATTCATCGCACACATAACAACTCGGTACGGCATGCCGCACAGCATCATCACCGACAATGGCACAAATTTTGTCAAAGGAGCCTTGGCACGTTTCTGCCTAGCCCAAGGTATCCGGCTGGACTTAGCATCCGTCGCCCACCCGCAGTCAAACGGCCGGGTCGAGCGAGCCAACGGCCTCATCCTCTCCGGTATCAAGCCTCGACTGGTCGTACCTCTAGAGCGCTCAGCCGGCTGTTGGCTCGATGAGCTGCCGGCTGTCCTCTGGAGTCTGTGCACTATACCAAACAAGTCAACCGGCTTCACCCCTTTCTTCCTTGTGTATGGTGCCGAGGCAGTCATCCCAACTGACATCGAGTTCGACTCGCCTCGAGTAACCATGTACACGGAAGCGGAGGCCAAGGAAGCACGAGAAGACGGCGTCGACCTGTTGGAAGAAAGCCGGCTGTTAGCCCTCAGCCGGTCTGCCATCTACCAGCAGGGTCTGCGCCGCTACCAAAGCCGGAAGGTCAGGCCAAGATCCTTCCAAGAGGGTGATCTTGTGCTCCGGCTGATCCAGCGAACAGCCGACCAGCACAAGCTCTCAACCCCTTGGGAAGGCCCCTTCGTCATCAGCAGAGCTCTAGGCAATGACTCCTACTACCTGATCGACGCACAGAAGCCGAAGGCGCGCAAGAGAGACGACTCCGGGAAGGAGTCGGAACGACCATGGAACGCCAACCTCCTCCGAAGATTTTATAGTTGAAATGCAGTATGTACCGCGCTAACCTTTGTATTAAGTACAAGACAATAGGCTCCCCGAGGAGGGCTCGGGGACTGCCATCCCTTACTTATGAATGAACAGTATCATGCTTATGACCTTGTCGTGTCATTTACTTATTCCGTCCGGCACCGAGTTCGACTAGTCGGCTCGGGGACTCACCGACTGGAGTTATGTTAGAAGTCCTACCCGCAGTCAGACAAGTAGTGTGCTGGCTCCCAAGCGTTCTCTTGCCAAAAGTCGCAGTTCGAAGAACCGGCTGTCCGGCTGGCAAGAGTTAAAGGCAGGAACGGGCGCCCACATGAAAAACGGCTAGGGACTAACGGACTAATATAACAAAAGCCGGCTTTTCTCATACCGCCGACTGGCTACCAGAGTAGCCGGCCGGCCGGTTTCCATTCACTTCACTTCAATCCAAGAAAGCTCAAGTACTTGCCTCCCCAAAGAGGGAAGGCGGCAAAGGAAAAAGCCTAAGGATAAAAAAGCATACGCGAATGGAAACCAAACATGCACATGATAATATTTACATAAAAAGACCTCCGAGAGGCCAGCATTCAACATAGTTTGGATACACCCCCAGTGGGTGGAACTGCGAAAACTTAACAAAGATTGTTCAAAGCCAACAAGGCAGGAAAGATAAAGACGGCAGGTCAAGCTGGCGGAGCGGCCGACGAGCCAGACTGGTTGGCGGAGACGGTCGTGCCGGCTGAAGGAGCGGCCGGCTGGCGAACTTCGGTTTTGTCGCCGCCTCCCGCAGAGGGCGCGCTTCCACACGCCTCGTTGCTGGAGGCGCGGTTGGACTGAGGTCGGCCGGTTGTTCCACCAGCCGGCTCGACGTCTTCGCCGTCCTCCTCTTCGTCATCCTCGCCTTCGTCGCTGGAGGCAATCTCCTCCGCCGAGTCCTTGCCCACCGCCAGGTTCAGCCCGAACCACTCCTCCTGCTGAGCAACACCGTCATCATCGATTTCGGGTGCGAAAACGCTCATGTCGGTGCACTCGGCGATCGTCGAAGCTCGCTGGGCGATAGCCGGCCTCACCTCCTCCAGCTCCGCATCGGCCTCCATCCGCCAAGTGCACAGCTGGTCCAGGCTCAGCCCAGGGTACCAAGCCCGAACGAACTCCAACCCCCGCCCGGCTCCGAGGCGGGCTGCCGATGCCTTCCAAGCCTCAAAGCGACCAACTGCGACCTCCAGCCAGTCGGCAGTTCGGCTTGGGATGCGGGGGATCGTCTCGCCGGGCCAGAGGGCGGCCAACACTTGCACCCCGGCACGTTGGAGCCGGCGAAGCATCCGATGAGCCGGCTGCAACCGTGCCTGGATAGCCAGGAGCTGCTCCTCAAGTGTCTGGTTCGCATCCGGCGCGATGTTGGCTCCCGCCTGTCGACGCGCCTCGCGATGGGCCTCAATGCTTTGGGCGGTGAAGGCGGAGTAGCCGGGGAAGTAGTCTGCACCAAAAACAAGCAACAGTTCAAGATAAGTCAAAAAACCCAAGCGGCAAGAGGCAGGGGAGGGCCGAGGAAGGCAGCTTACCGTCGATCAAGTCCTCGATCCAGCCGAAGCCTTCGTCCAGGGCTCGCCGGGTCTCAGACCAGCTCGCCGCCGCCATCTCATACTCCGCCATCAAGGCGGCTTCGCTTTCCTGCGCCGCCTGCAGGGCCGCTTTGTGGCTCTCCTCTTGGTCGGCCAGCTTCTTGGCTAGGCGATCCCGTTCCTGGACCAAGGCGGCGCACTCGACCTCCTTGGCATGAAGGGTGGCCTTCGCTTCGCCAAGCTCCTTCCTCAAGTCGGCGTTGGCCCCTGAAGACAAAGAAAAAGAAAAACCAATAAGAAAAGAGTCGTCAAGAAAGATCCGACCCGATTGCGCAGCAGTCACCCCGAATAGCGGGGACTACACCCAGTGGGTGCGCTGACGCGCCCCCACAGGAGACAGACAAAACCAAGTACTTACTTCGGCTGTCGGCCAGGTCGTCGGTCCGCCGGCTCAACTCCCCAGCCTGGGAGTTGAAAGCGGCAGCACGAAGGTTCTGGTATTCCTGAAAGTTCAGAAAAAAGCAAAGTAAGATAGCCGTCGAGAAAGATCCGACCCGACTGCGCAGCAGTCGGCCCGAATCTCGGGGACTACACCGAGTGGGTGCGCTGACGCGCCCCCACGGAAGAAATTAAGAAAGCAAAGCAGCCAAGAACGAAGGACTCACCCGGATAGTGGCTTGCGTTGACAAGAACTCCTGGGTGAACTGTTGCAGCAGGGCGGCCTGACCTTGCAGCTGGCTCCGGACCCCTTGAGCCGTCACATTCAGCTCGCCAGTTCCCCCGCTGGGAGTCCACTCGGACGTGGCAGTGCTGGCCGCCTCCAGATCTTCCGCCGACTGGCCTGCGCCCGTGGCTCGGCGCAACTCCGGTGGAGCGGCGCGTCCCCCTGCGCGCCGGCCCGTCGCCCGCTGCACCTCGAGGCCGGCTCTGTTCTCCGGCTCACCTTCGGCCGGCTCCTCTGGCGCCGCTAACGATTGACCGCCTTGGCCCGCTCCGGTTGGCGCTGCTGGCGGCGCTCTCCTCGCCAAGGCCACGGGGTCCTGCCCCCTCTCCAACAACGGCGGGTCTTGGACGATCTCCTCCGCCAAGGGCAATGGGGTGTCGGGGGCTACGGCTTGGAGAGGAATGGCGAGCAGCGGAGGCTGGCTGCGCGAGCTTTCCGCCTCCGTCTCCACGGTAGCCGCCTCCGTCGGGGCCTTGGCTGCCGCGTCGGCCTGCTCCCTCGCCGCCTGGGCGGCCGCCTTCTCCGCCGCCTCGCGCTCCTCCCGCGCTTCGCGGGCGTTCCGCTCTGTGGCCTCCCTGAGATCTGCGCGGGGGTCCACGCGGCGGGAGCTCGGAGACCCTCCAGCCGGCCCCACGACGGAGCCGCCCGGGCCCCGCTCAAGGGAAAGCGGCGCCCTGTCCAGCAAGAGAGGAAAAGTTAAGAAGAATATTCGAAGAGAAAGAGAATGATGACGAGCATGCGGCAAGGCAATTGAAGACTTACGCCGAGACCGCCTAGGGCTGCTTCACCGCCTTGTGGAAGCGGGCCGCCTTCACCACTGCCTCGTCTCGCTTTGTCGCCGTGGTGGAGGGCTTGGACTTCTTCGGCCGACTGCCGAAGAGGCCTAGAGCGGCCCGGCGCTTCTGCGCGCCACCGGCAGCCGGCGCGACAAACGAGCCCGCGCCCTGTTGGTCGGCCGCCGGCTGGCGACGCGGGGCGACTTCGGCTTCGAAATCGTCCGGCTAGTCCTCGAAGCTCGCGGTGAACCTTGAGCCTCCGGGCTCGGCACTGTCCCCCACGACGGCATCTTCCATGGCGGCCGCCCCCAAGTCCGGGTCGTCAACGTCATCCACCGTGCGGTCGGGGGCGTACTGGCGTTCAATCCCTGTCGCCCCGGCCGGCGGCGCAAGAAGAGGGTTCTGCTCAAAAGAACCGACTGGTCAGAGGCCGGCCGTCATAAAGCCGGCTGACGACAAAAAGAAGATAAAGAGAGAAACTTACCACGGGCGGAGGATTGGCGCGAGAATACGGCGCCTTGCCGTATTGCCAGTCCCCGCCAAGCTTGCAGTTGGCGATGTAATTAACCATGAGCGCCACCTCCGCGTGGGGCATTTCCCATGTGCTCAGCCGGCTTGGGTCGAAGCGGCCGCTCATCTGACACATCATATGGGGCTGTCTTTGGAGAGGGAGAATCCGGCGCTCCACGAAGGCGGCCACCAAGTCGGCCCCGCGCAGGCCTTCCAATTGAATCATCACCTAAAGCCGGGAGATGGCGGCGTTTCCGGCCGAAGACAGTGACCGGGACCGGAAACTCCACGAGGGCTGCCTCCCAGCCGGCGGGCCGGCTACGTAAGCCGGCAGGTTGATGTAGTCTCCTTGCTCGGCGACGTTCTTCACGTAGATGTACGATTTTTGCCAGACCTTCACCGACGGGATGAGGGGGATGGGCGGGAACGGGTTGTTCTCGCTCGCCCTCCTCATGGCGATGAAGGCCCCGCAGGGGGCGGGCACGCCGGCGACGACTGTGCCGAGCTTGCTCTGGACGAACTCCCCCCAAAGCTCCAGCGTGGGGAGCAGCCCCAAGAAGCCTTCGCAGAGGGAGACGAAGGCCGACAGCAGCATCACCGCATTGGGCGTGAGGTGATGCAGCTAGAGGTTGTAGAAGTCGAGGAAGGAGCGCAGAAATCCGCTTGCCGGAAGGCCGAAGCCGCGCAGGCAGTGCGAGCGGAAGACGACCCGCTCGCCCTCCTCCGGCGCCGGCGAGATCTCCCTCGCCGGGGCCAGGCGGACTTGCATGAGGTCGGCGCCGGACAGGCGCCGAGTCTGGCGGAGGAACTCCACATGGTCGTCATGGACGTTGGAGCCGTCCCACGAGCTTGACAACACCATGGGAGCGAGGCGGTGTAGAGACGCGACGGCGCTGAGACGGGAAGCTGCGGCGGCAGCGAGAGGAAGAAACGAGGGTTAGGAGGGGCGGAGCGGGAGAGAGCGTGCGAACCTCTGTCGCTCTCCCTCCTCCCCCTACTTATAGGCTCACATGGCGGAGCCGAGGAGGCGCGGCGTGGGGAAGCGTGGGGATCGATCGTGCCCACTCCCCACGTCCCGCGATTATTGAGCCTTAACGGCGAAACAAATCTGCCTCGAGAAGGCGAGCGGCCCCTGTGGGCCACGGAAGATCCGCGCCTGGACCAAGGCTCACGAGTGGCGGGCCCGGGCCTGCGGCGGTGTCCCTTCGCGTGCGTGCGCTCGCAGGATCTCGCTGCCACGTGGCCGCGCGG